>NC_056751.1:508714794-508754794 GCF_019279795.1 Protopterus annectens | reverse complement strand
TTGGTGAACCATTTTCTGCCAGTTCTGCTTCAGGAATTCAACATGTTTCCAAATATATAACCCAGTAAGTTCATAGCCTAGTTTTCATTTTACCCTTTTACTTAGTGGTTTTATTAATTTAACAGTATACAATAAACCCTTCATTGTTTGGTCAGAATTTTACAGTTCTCATATTGAGCCATAGAGTACATACTCAGTATTAGGCAACATTAAAAATGTTCACTAAAGTTAAAATAGTAAACTTGATGCAAAACTAAATGTATGTATAACCAAGTATATGAAAATACAATATAAAACAAAATGGCTTTTACAGAATGCAGTGTGGGAATGGTACTTTTTAAGTTTAGAAACAATTTTGCTTGCACTACCGTAGCATTAAATATCTCTGGAATGTATTTCAGAAGGAATCCCTAAAATATATAGTAATCTTTCCTATACTGCATATCTTAAAATGTCACTGGAAAGCATTTTCTCAAGAAATTGCTGACTGATGTGTTATTATTTTCCCTTTACAGTTAGCAAATATCTTCCTGTGAAGAAAGATTAAAAATAGTTCCTGCCTATCTGCAGTATCACACATAAGTTGATGATAGCTGACGTAATTTTATTTTTTGTCAGTTAAATTAGCTCAGTTCCTCTGCATAAAGCATATCCAATAAAGAATACTGCTGCAGTGAATTAGATGCATATGCATCCGACACTTTTCTCTGGCAGCAGGGCAGCAGGTGTGGTAGGTCACATGCCATTAATTTACAACTGAAGTTTTGTTACAATGTCTGGTGAACACAGGTGTATAAGATACTCATTACGGGGGATTTTACAATGACATAATACTACATTTTGTCAGCTGCAACTTCAGGTCAAGATTCGACTGTTCTAATTCATTTTGAGCACATCTAATAACTCATTACTGACTAATTAGTAATAAAACAATGGAATGTAACTTTCAAGAAACATGTCAAATGCTCATTTTTCTTTATAAGAAGAAATGTATTTATTTTAAGCATTAGAAACAACATAAACACTAATCAGCTGAACAGTTTTACTGCAGCCTGTTAACCTACAATACATAATGTTTTGTAAAAAAAAAACAGCGAGTCCTTGCATTAAAAGACCAAATGGAATGTTGCTTTTCTCCACTAACTCTTTCCTGTCTAACCAGTGTATATTGTCAACTCAATCCAGACAAACAGACACAAAGCCTTGGGTGTTGACACTTGGGGTGCTTAATTTATACAAGATTAATGTATGAGGTACAGGCTGTTGCTGTACCTCTTCCTTTATGGACCTTAAGCGTAGTTTCTGTAAATGAGGAAATAAATAAATAATACTTTCTTGTTTGTCCACTGCAATGCTCATTTCCACTTGAAGCCCAGACTCCATTACAAAAATATATCAGAGTAGCAATCTCGGTAGAAACACTGAAGTGATTTTTTATTCAATGTTAAGTGTATTGCAAAGCACAACTACATTTTTATTTTCAAAATTTACAAAACTCTTTAAACTTGTTTACTGCATTACCTAATCTTCAATCTACACACATTTACAGTACTGCAGGAAGATCGTTATTGAGTATATCACAACCAACACTTGCAATGACATGGGGGCATTCTCTTAGTATCAATGACTTGAAATAAATAAGAGTGTCTTCTGAAATATTTCTTAAATCTAACAACAACGGAAAGGACCCATCAAGGTATTCTGCACAACTTCCAACCTGTAATATACCCATATAGCTAAAGCTGCTGCAGCAATGATCAGTATGATGACCATAGTACAGTTGTGTAAGTTGAACTTAACACAGCAGTAGATGTTCGAACTATCACTGGTCCCTCTACCTCCTTGTTTTTTGGTGTGTATTTTATGCCAGGGTGTGGACGCTTATTTTTTGTTGTTCCTAGCGTTGTTCTTTCAGGGCTCAGTGCCCCTCTTTCTGCTGGCAGGAAAGCTCTGAAAGGCTGTTGTTTGGGTTTCTTCTGCACCTTGCTTTTACCCACGACCGTTTTTGTTTTTTACAAAGCTCTGAAAGGCTTTGCTTCCAGACATCTTTTACTCAGCCCAGCTTCTGCTGCTTGACAGTTTGGCTGTGTGGAAGGTGCCCTAAAACTTTGGAAGCTGGACAGCTGTTAACTCCTTGGCAGGATATAACCCATATCGCTAAAGCTACTGCAGCAGTGATCATTATGATGAACATCAATTAAGAACTTGAAAGGGGAGGTATGAACTTTTAAGTGTGTCTAGTCAAAGATGTCTATAACTTGGCATCTTATGGTCCTCAAGATTACTTGCCTAGTATGTTTCCTATGTTTTTATGTTATATTTATCAGTTTCAGTAAGAAAGATGCTGCTCTTAGTAAGATAGGAGTGAGAAATAAATTTAACCCAACAGTAGCTGCAAGCAATTTGTGTCTTAGACCTGTGTAAGCTCAGATTGTTGGTTCTTAATATTTGCAATAAACTGAATGAAAATTTATGCTGCCAACCATTTAAAATTAGATACTGATTTCACAGTAACAACTATTTTCATAAAAAATCTGTACCCTTTCAGGTTTTGAATGCCCCTGTTCTACAAATACAGAAGGATATACAATATTCCAAATGGGGCCTATCTAGAGATGGAACGAATGGCAACATAAGCCCAGGATGCCTTAAGGAAACTGTGCAATATGGTTTTAACTGTGCAGAATCATTTCCTGTTAACAATAAAGTGGGTTTCAAACTACAAGTTATGTTGACAACTTCTAAATCTTTAAAGTGGTCTGCTTTGGACAAAAAAAAATGGTTGCATCTTAAATAGGGGT
Organism: Protopterus annectens; assembly: GCF_019279795.1. NCBI lineage: Eukaryota > Metazoa > Chordata > Ceratodontiformes > Protopteridae > Protopterus > Protopterus annectens. The sequence continues at coordinate 508,751,993 of NC_056751.1, read as the reverse complement.
ATTATTGTTATTATTTATATGTAATATTTTCCAGTTTTAGGTGGTAAAGGAGGTTCGTTTTTCATTTAACCAAGTAAACAGAGTCCAAAAGGCTCTGAAGAGTCTGTTGATCTTCCAGGCCAGTAACTGCCATGACAGCATTTGTACCTTTGGTAAATTTGCCCACACAAACATGTTTGAAAACTGTGAAAGTAGTAATAAATATATTTAATATGAATGTCATAACATCAATCCATGTGGTAGCCCCTTGAGTGATGTAGGAGAGGAGAAGGAATCTTTCATTTTAATATAGAAGAGTGATTCACAAGCCAACTTCCAATACAATTGATGCTGCCAGAAAAAAACTATGCATTACACATTAACAGAAAACGAGACAATTAACCAAGGTCATTACAGTGGGCTACTCTGTCAGGAGGAAGAGGTATGCTTTTTGTATGGACCCAGCTTCTGTCATTTACTCTGTTTTTTACTTCAATTTCTTTGTAGTTTTTGCTCCTTTCATCTCACTCTCTGACTCTACATTTTCCCATTTTCATTGCTTACTTCCTGTATAGCTTCCTTCAGAAAACACCTGCTTTTCCAGTAATGTTTTTGAAGTACTTCACAGGAAAAGGAACAGAGTAATAAAAAAATTAAGTTATTATCTTATATTTAGTTTCTTGCATTCCAGTGTTGTACCTAGTGGCCACAGTATCAGTTTGATAGCTATAGGTGGCACTGGTTCTCCTGATGGAAAACATTGGTCAAGATAGCGTCAAGGGTTTTACTATCTTTAGTCAAGATAGATTGCTCAAACAGGTGAAACAGCCACTTAAAACTTAAACAGATGAAAAAAAATGTTGTAAGGTGGCAACCCCCAAATAGTGTACCATGTGCTGGCATGCTTCTAATAAAGTGGACGGTCAGGAAATGACACGCTCAAGTCCAAACAAGCTTCTAAGGCTTCACAATATGATATAACTGATGCTGATAATGTATGAGGTTGTCATGTATGCACCTTTGGCTCCAAATGACAGGATGAATTGTGGTGACCCCACAATGGCCTTTTGCCATAGTGCTACTGCAACTGGTACTATGGATGTTGCCACTGGAGATGTTATAACATTCCAAAAGCACTTTTTGGAGACAGTGCTGGAGCAGACGTCCAGAAAGCTGTGACCCTGCAGGACAGTGACCTCAATAAGAGTTGATAACTGCCAGAGTTCTGTGTGTGGTCTCAATGGCATGGTGGCCACATGGTACAACACCAGATCACTCTAATAATTAATCTTCACAATCACAGCAACAATACATCACAAATGTGCCATGAGATTATATGGATATAGAGATCCTGTATGTGAGCCTGTACAGGCAGCGCTGCTGCAAACCTAGCAGTAGGAGTCATTCTGTAATCTGTAGCAGGCTTCCCATAAAGCAGTATTAGAAATGTCAGCAAAGCCTCTAATACCAGCCAGCATCAGCTCACCATTACTGCAGTTTTGCAGATATTCCCTTGCTATTGGGGCATTGCTCTGACAGGTTGTGGGAGTTGCTGCTAGGAACAGCACTCCACCTTCCAAAGTGTGTCATGGAAAACAAAAGCTATGAGGATACAGATGTGGGTGCAATGTTTTGACAGGCCAAATGTCATCAGATGTAGTTTCATACAGGACAATCCTTCTGCTACAGAAATCTCTCAACTGTCCAGATTTTCACAGAATGTCCAGAATTTTGTCTCATATTTTTGGTTTGTTCCTCCTAAAATTTGTGGTTTTCTGGCAAATTATTGAGGACTGAAGTCACGAAATAATGACAGACATTTGAGTTTCAGATTTCATATACTTCAAAAAATACATGGTAACACAAAAACTTTTATTCTAACAACTTTCTAAATTTATAAGAGCAAAATTTAAAATGTGTCCCTATTTGTGAGCCATTGTCCCCCATTATTTTTTGCTTTGCCCAGATTTCTAGTGCTAAGAGATTGAGAGGTATGCTGCTACACCTCATATGAGAAGCTCAATGTGGTGATATACTTATCCAGCTCTGTGACTGCTTTGATGTGTTTTTTGTTGCACTGGGGTCATGATTCTTGCCTAAGGAATGATGATCAATAATTTGTCTAATTTGATTTTGTTTTTTTTAGTTTAGATGAAACTAAAATATAACTTACATACATGCTCTAAATTACAGTTTCAAACCAAAATTTGAATGCTCTTTTTCAGCACTTATCATCTCAAAATTTGTCTTTCCAATCTGTTCCCCTTCTGCTGGGTTCTTGTTTACCATGTTTGCTGTCCTAGTTGGCTGGGTGCTGCCATTTCAGGTTGACAGTATTCTTGATCACCATGTTGTTACCATGGCGGGGCTAAAGGTGTTGTTATATGGTTGCTTAGTCTTAAGTTCTATAGTATGCAGCATGCCATGGATATTTTGTAGGATTTACTGGGTTTGTACTCCAGTGTATCTCCTGGCTCATGTAAGTATCAGAATCACCTCTTTAACTTATTGCTTCCTATAAGAGCATAGTTATCAGTAAAGCAGTTTCTGTGTATCATATATGGCTATACTCATCTTAACAGGACACTTTCCTATACCCCAGAGATGAGTATAATTGTTAAGAGTTTTCAAGGTCTCATTTCTGTGGCCCGTATCCATACATACCTAAAACTCAGGCAGCAGGGTGGCATCTGCAAACTTATATGATTTGCAAATAATGCACAGAGGAATGACTAGTGTGGGATATACTGTACAGGGCTGAAGATATTTAGTAGTCCTTGTAAAAATATAAAAATTATGGTATATTTTCCATATTTACTTTAATTTTGCAGACTTAGAGTACGATCCTGTCATGTTGAGATTACTGTATACAAGGATTGTGTGTATTAGTAAACAAATGGTATTAAAAATCTACTGCCAATCATTAGCGGATCGGAGTTCCGCTGTGGCGACCCCTAACCGGGAAAAGCTGAAAGGCACAACAACAAGTAAACAAATGGTATTAAAATATGGTGGGTAATGCAAAGGAATTCTGTGATATAAATGGTAAAAAAGTTATGAATATTAATAATATTTTCATATCTGCATGTATATAATAAAAGCTGTATGACCTACAGATGAATAGATGAAGCCATCTTATGCACAAAATTAAGGTACATAATTGTACTACTGATATTTGTCGTCTGAAATGCATGTTTTTGTATATCAATATAGTTCTGAATTATTATGAAAATGTTGTAAGCATAATTTGCATAGATCATTCATCTTTGCACAATCTGCAGGCAAATCATGGAACCTCCTTCCAGCTAACATTACTTTGCTGTCCTCCCTATCCCAATTCAAAGCTAAACTCAAGCAACATCTGGCACTAAACTGGCTTTGCCACTGTAACAACCCTGGCTAACTCTCACCATGAATGTATATAATCTATTAATCAAATTACTGTTATTTGTTTCCCCTGACTGTTACCAGGGGTAACTCAAACTTGTGATATTGTCTATTTCATGTCTGCTTATGCCATTTGTAAATAGCTCGTCTGTAATATGTCTTCTTTGTTATTACTTATCTGTCTACCTTGGTAATATGCCTTCTTTGTTATTACTTATCTGTTTACCTTGGAGCTTTTCTCCCCTGGGCCGCCACTGAAAATGGACATTAATCCAGTTGGACTATCCCGGTCGACAAATGCAAAATAAATAAATAAATAAATATCACAAAACAGCAGTGTACTACCAGGGTACAGACTATACCCTATTGAAGGACTACTCTGAATTCATGTTACTCATTTGCTGAACAGTCATGCATTTTTTCCTTGTTATGTATTCTTCATGTTAACTGCTTTCTGAAATAATATTCTGTTACATCCTATTACTTTCATATCTGGACCTTTTGTGCTTACATAATGTACTGTTTAATTATCTCAACTATGCTAATATGTGAAAATAATGTACTTTCTTTTTTTGTAATAATGTTTCATAATGGAGTATTTCTCCCCAGGCCTCTGCTGAAAATAGGCCAATGGCCCAGTCAGACTTTCCTGGTAAACAAATGTAAAATAAAATAAAAAATAAAAATAATATATGAGGAAAGTCCAGTATCAAGTTTGTGTTTTCTTGGCAGCATAGTAAGCTTCTGTGAAGCAAAGACTGAAAGTAAATGCCATCTTATTTATGCTCTCTAATTTTGACAATTTAAGAACATAAAAAAAAATAAACAAGTAACTAAAAAAATGACTCAAGTAACAAAAGTCACTGCAGTAGCTGTAACTATTTGACATTCCCTTCAACAGCAGTGAGTGGGAAAGTAAAGTGGGAAGATCTTGTAACTGCTACTGCAGTTCCTTTTGTTAATCCAAGTTAACATTTTTTATTTACTTATTTTTATGATCAAAATAAACTAAAAATAATTCATTTCTGTATGTGTTTGTTGGGGGGGGGGGGTGAAATGGAAGATCTTGTAACTGCTGCTGCTGTTACTTTTGTTAATCTGAGTCAACTTTTTTATTTACTAATTTTTATGATAAAAATAATGCAAAATGAATTCAGTTATGTGAGTGTGTGTGTGTGTGTGTGTGTGTGTGTGTATGTTTGTGCGTGCGAGTGCGCACGTGTGTGTGTGTGTGTGTGTGTGTGTGTGTGTGTGTGTGTGTGTGTGTGGGGGGGGGGTCTTTTTCTGTGTATATATGTGAGTCTGCTTGTGCATCTGCGTGTGTGTGTATGTTGCTGAGTATATGAGTTTCTAGGTATTTGTCAAAGACTGTCTGCCTCTGCATCTGTACAGCTATATATATATATATATATATATATATGGGTTCCTTTCTGTATTCCAAATCTCAGAATATCAAAGACAGGAAAACCGACTGCAAACCCAAATATGCATAGTACTGATACTTGATAAGGTCAACTCCTAGAATATTGAAATGTAAGTTAAAGTGTAATGGTGAGTGGTTTAGTTGTGTGCTGTCTCTTTAAAGATTTGTAATAGGGATGTAAAAACAGGTATGGTGGATGTTGTATTCCAAGGTTGTGGTGTTGCTATTAAATGTATGCAGTTACAAGGTGTTTAAAAGATGTAGAGCTGGTAATAGTTGAACCGTAGGTGTGTTTACAGTTTGCAGTTGTTCTGAAATTAGTGAGATCTCGAGTTGGTATATTTAATTTACAGGAGCTGTGGGGGGTGCAGGGGTGTGTATTCCCCTTGCTAAAGTGGAAGAAATGGAAACTGGCTTGTGAAGTAGTTTAAAGTATTCCGAAGATGGTTTTTATTTGTGTATTGTGTGTTTAGTGCCTTATTTATGTTTGAGAAATGTGGTGTTGTGTAGAACTGTGGTGGTTTTACCTGTAATAGTGGTGTTAGTTTGTAATATTTTTGTGTTTTGGGTGTTCTGTTTAGGTGCAGTGTAGGTATGTTGTCTGTGTGTTCCAGTGTTCAGTATTATGGGATTCAATATTTTTAGGTTTCGGAAATGTACATTTTTGGGTTTGTGGTCTCAGGTTCTTCTTCTCGAGGTCTTCAATGTAATGGGGATTTTGGTATATAGAAGTAGATCCATACATATATATATATATATATATATATATATATGATCCCCTTCAGAAGATCAAAAGCTCAAATGAATGAAAATCAAAATATCTAAAACTCAGAATATCGAAAATGGAATTTGCCCTTTCTCCAGTGTTGTGCAATCTTGGATTTGGTATGTATATAATTAGCAGAGAGTGTGGGGGGCACAGCCTGCCACATGAGGTTTGCAGGGGGGGGGGTCTTGCCCCCTACATTAAAAGTATTTTTGATATTTTGAATTTTAGATATTCTGATTTTCAGTCTTTTGAACTTTTGATCTTCTGACAGAGATTCATAGATATATATATATATATATATATATATATATATATATATATAACATATAAAATACCAGTCTGTGCATCTTTGTAGCTATATGTACCCCCCCCCCCCACACACGCACACATACACACACGCCAGATCCTGTTTCTGTGGTGCCCTGCCTCCAACTCCTCTTCAAAACTTCAACATATTATATAAAAAAAGTAATTTCTTCTTTTAAACTGTGGAAAACTGTTTACTATAAATGTAGCAAGTAGATGCCACAGTTTATACCTTACCTGCATGGAGTTCTACAGTGCTAATATTTTATTTATATAAATAATTTCTTCTTCTTTTTAAACTGTAGCAAATGGATTGTTACAAATGTAGCAAACAGTTGTTACAGTTTACACCCTTCAGAGCATTACAGCGCTCATGTTCTAGTTAAAAAAATTCTTCTTTTTAAACTGTCACAAACTGCTTACCACATATGTAGCAAATAGTTGCTGCAGTTCATACCCTGCCTACACAGAGTGCTATGACACTCATGTTTTAGTTTAACAAAAAAAGTCTTTGTTTAAACTGTAGCAAACTGCTTGCTACAATGTAAAAAGCAGTTGCTACAGTTTAGACCACACAAGGAGTGCTGCAGCAGTCAGGTTTGACTGTAAATGCAATACTGACTTTTAAACGCCAGTATTGCATTAAAGAAAGATTGAGATCAGTTGATTGCATGTCCCAGCACTTTGCTCCTGGGGCAATTGCTCCTCTTGCCCTGCCACAGTTACTACTAGCTACTCTACTGATTCACCCACTCTGGCCATATATTACCTTTAAATGTATGGAGTTATACCCATACCTGCTGGCAAACACAGGGGTATCAACTATATCAGGGACATGGACTGCAATATGCACAGCATAAATCATGCCAGTGATGCCTTGCCATCTGGCTAATCACAAAAGGTGTTCATTTTGTCTATGTCAAAAGACATAGTCATATATATATATATATATATATATATATATATATATATATATATATATATATATATATATATATATATATATATTGGCAATCAGCCTATGATAGGACAGTATTCATAATCTCAGCCTATGCCCCACAGCAGGGTTGTGATAGAGAGGATAAGAGTATATTCAGACAGCAGGTGCAGGACATACTAGATAAAGCAGGACAACAGGAATTTGTGGTGATAATGGGTGACTTGAAAACACATATTAGGACAGACAGGACAGGATATGAGGACTGCCTAGATCCACATGGGTGGGGCAACAGGAATAAAGAAGGCCATTCTGGACTTCTGTCTGACAAATGGCTTGATAGTAGCCAACACATGATTCAGAAAGAGAGACAGTCACAAGATCACATACAAGAGTGGCCAGCATGCAATTCAGGTAGGCTTCCTCCTAGTAAGATAAGGGCACTGGGGTAAAATCAATGATTGCAAAGTCATCTTCATTGAAACAGTCAGCCCACAGCATAAACTACTGGTTGGCAAATCAGCTGCAAGCAGTGGTCAGAGAAGGCTCTAAGGTCAACAGAGGCCAGGCTGAAGACCTGGAAGTTGACTGGAGAGAAAGCACAACAGTTCAAGGAACTACTCAGGGCTCGAGCACCCCAAGAAAAGGAGGAATTAGGTGGAGTTGAAGAAGAAGAATGGCAGTACCTCAAAACAGAATGTGTGAGGACTAGAGAACAGATATGTGGCCGAGCCAGATATGGAAATAAGGTACATAAGAAAAGTTGGTGGTGGAATGCAGAAGTCCAGGAAGTCATCAAAAGAAAGAAGGAGTGCAGGAAAAGTGGGAGATAGAAAAGACCAACCAGGATAGGAATTAATGCTGGTTGGCTAACAAAGAAGGTAAGAAAGGAGTTGCAATAGCAAAGAATAGGGCACCAGAGGCACTCTACCAGCTTCTGGAAAGTGACCCAGTAGGTGGCACAAAGAAAGATAAAGAAGATAGTCCAACATCCTTCCAAAGGGATGCCAGCAACAACCTGCTCAACAGTCCACAGGACATCAACAACAGATGGAAGGAGTATTTCCAGCAGCTTCTGAATGAAGAAAACCCCACAGAAGCTGTACTGCCCCAGAAACAGCCTATGATGAGATGAGAAGAAGAGGAGCTCACCCTAGAAGAAGTAAGGACAGCACTAAAGAAAATGAAGTCTGGGAAAGCAGCAGGCTCAGATGAGGTCACAGATATGATAAAGATGCTGGGTGAGATAGGGGAGAAATTGCTCCTGAGGGTACTCATAGCAGTGTGGAGAGAAAGGAGTATCCCAGATGATTGGAGAACAAGCACACTCATGCCACTGTACAAGAACACAGGGGACATCCACAACTGTGGGCAGTACAGAGGCATCAAACTCCTTTCACATTGCATGAAAGTTCTGGAGAGAGTGATTGATAAACAGGTACACAGAGTAGTAGAAAGTAAGATGGTAAATGAGCAGTTTGGATTCAGATCAGGATGCAGCACAACTGACCTGTTGTTTGTAGTGAGACAGATAGCTGAGAAGAAGCTAGAGATGAGGAAAGAGTCCAACTGAGCATTCCTACACTTGGAGAAAGCATATGACAAGGTCCCAAGAAAGATTATTTGGGAAGTACTGTGATGGTTCAAAGTCTCAGAAACATTGATAGAATTAGTGCATAATATGTACAAGGACCCAATGACTCAAGTATGAACAGTGTTTGGCCTCACAGAGGGGTTCCCAAAGGTAGTGGATGTGCACCAGGGTTCAGCTCTGAGCCCACTGCTGTTCACACTGGTGATGGCTTACATTAGCAAACTGGTAGGAGGGACGTTGATATATGCAGGTGATGTGGCATTACAGGCAAACTCTGAGCAAGAACGTCAGCAAAGGATAGGGGAATGGAAAAACATAAGGCACATGGGATGAAACTAAGCACAAATAAGACTGTGATAATGGCAGCAAACTGGGGAGATTAGAAGAAGCTGAGAATTGAGATAGAAGGGAAACAGCTTCAAGTATCTGTGAGGAAGGATTATGGAGAACAGAAGTCTGAATGAAGAGGTCAAAGCTAGAATCAGAGGGCTGCAGCCAACTGGCATAGAGTGTCAGGTGTAGTCTATGACAGAAGAATGCCAAAGAAGCTGAAAAGTAAGGTGCACAAGACAATGGTGTGACCAGCACTACTGTATTGTGCAGAAACATGGGCAGTAAAGGCAGAACAGTTGAAGAAGCTAGAGGTGATGGAAAGGAAGTGCCTGAGAAAGGTGGTAGGATGCACACTGCGGGACAGGCGAAGAAATGAGAACATAAGAGCAGAAGCCAAAGTAGCTCCAATTGCAGAAAAGATCAGAAAGAACAGATTAAAATGGTATGGGCACATGTGTAGAAAAGCAGAAGACAATCTGGTGAGGGAGATTTGGGACAGACAGGAAGAAGGTAAGAGGAAGCGAGGGCGTCCAGCAAAGAGGTGGATGGACTGTATGAAAGAAGATCTGCGACAGTCAGGCATGAGTGTTGAAGAAGGCAGGAGAGCGGCACTGAATCGAGAGAGTTGGCGACAGTTAATACGATACCCCGACCCCATGTAAATAGGAAAAAGGGGGATGATGATGATGATGATGTAAAGACTGCTCATTTCACTGTGTGTGATGCTTTTCTGTGTATCACATGTCATTGCAGAAATGTGTTCGTGGATTTAAGTTACACATGTTGCAGTCTATCTGCATGCATATACAGAGCACTTCTGTGCAGTCATGTTCAATATGTTCATCTGCTATGTAATTTTGAACTGCAAAGAATTATTTATAGCCTTTTGACTGTCCACTGTCTTTACCCTGTGCTTATTAATCTCATCCCTACTAATATGCAGACAAGTGAACAAGAACATAAAAATCAGGTCCTCTTAATTCTGTACTCCTCTCCAGTTTAACATCCTTCAGTACCAAGGTTTATGAAGAGCACCGTCAAACTACTTGAACAAGGTAGGAGCTACACCTCTCAAATGTCCAGATTTTCACAGAATATCCAGACTTTTGCCTCATAGTTTTGGCCTATTCCTCATAAAATTTGTGGTTTTCTGGCAAATCACTGAAGACTAAAATAACTAAATGTCATGCATTTGAGTTTCAGACTTCAGTTCCTTAGAAAATGCATGATAAAAAACAAATGTTGTTATTCTAGCAACTTTCTAAGTCTATAAGTGCTATATTTAAAATCTGTCCATATTTTTGTGCCCCCACCCGATATTTTTGGCTTTGTCCAGATTTCTTGTGCTAAGAGGTTGAGAAGAATGATAGGATCACATGCATGTAATGTGCCAACTAAAGATGCTACAATACTTTTTTATTATTATTTATTTGTTAACCAGATAAGCACACTGGACACAAGTAATCCTTTTCAGGGGTGACCCAGGAACACTGTCTAGTTAAGTGACCTAGTGAGAATCATACAATATGATATAAATCTTCTTAAACAAGAACAAAATCTGTGTGATCAGGCCTCACAGCTTTCTGTTTTACAAAGTGGTTACATATATGCTCCATTTATATTTTGCCCCAACCACTAATTAGTGCATTTTTAAAGGATTCTACCATATCTGCCAATATAATTTCCTCCAGAAAGCTGTTTTAAGTGCAGCCACCTTCTATGTGAAAGAAATGCTTCCTTCCTAAAATTCCATTTTCCAAGCTAAAACAGATGAATAGTAACAGCTACAAGCCGCGGTGGTGCAGCGGTAACGTTGTTGCCTCACAGCAAGAGGTTCTTCCATTCGATTCTCAGTTGGAGTGCCTTCTGTGTGGGGTCTGCATGTCCTCCCCATGGTCGAGTGGCATTCGAAAGACATGCGTGAATGGGCGTGCCTTCGTTGAAGGTTGGGCATCGGGCTGGCACCTCGGCACCATAAAAATCTACTGCCAATCATTAGCAGACCGGAGTTCCGCTGTGGCGATCCCTAACTGGGAAAAGCCGAAAGTAGAAGAACAACAACTTTGCTGACTTTCAGATATATATGCTGGAGAAATGTCGTCTTAACATTTAAAAGCTCCTGTGATATCTTATCTGTTGTGAAGTTCTACCAATTATCTTCTAAGACATCCCACTTCCTCTTGTCAAAGTCTTTGGTAGAATATGTATAAATAAATAAATACACACACACGCACACACACACACACACACACACACACACACACACACACACACACACACACACACACACACACCCTGTTTTTCTTGTGTTTTGATGTGCAGTGTCAGCAATAGATACACTATTCCAGGTTGTGTCTGCCCAGGAATTTAATTTAGCTAACTGCAAACCATGTAATACACAAATATTCTTTAAATATATTCTTGTCAAATATTCAACAGCTATTTATTCTTCTGGGTGCTGTATAATAATGCAAACCTTGACATAAGAATGCTGTGGCTGTTTTGAAATATTACCTGCACCAGTTATTTTACTTATGATCTGTCTTACAAGTGCTCTTCTCAGGCACCTGCTGTACTTTTGTCTTGAACTCCACTAATAACTCATGCTTCTCCACAATATGCTGTTTTTAAACCCATGGATTATATTACTTGTAAGTTAATGTATTTTTATTTGAAATGCATATAACACAGTAACTTTTGCAAATCCCATTCTGTCTGAAAAAAGCACATTTTGTATCAGTGACACTGAGTTCATTAAAATCCTTTATACTAGCTTTTGCCTCTTCAACATGCAGTATAAAATTTTGCAAACGCTGTGCAAGAATACGACATCAGAGACAATCCAGAGCTTGAAAAAAGCACAAAGCTTGCACTTCTGAAACACTTTTGGCTAGTAATCAGTCTGTCAGTCAATATTCTATTAGTGTTGACTTGATGGCATTTAATTTCAGCACTTTTATTTGTTTGGTGTCCAAACCCACAGAAGGAGTGGGGCCAGATTCTTGGAATGCAAGAACTGCTCACGTATACATACATCATCGTGCTGACTCAGGTTCTCATCCCCAGCCCCCAAGGCTGATGCTGCGGCTTCTAAGGCCCTGAGTTTCAGAAAGCTGACAGCTCTGTCAATGAAGAGGCAGTTCAGATCCCACTTCTCTTTCAATCCACTTTCATATCTTCCCTTTTGGAATGCTGCCACAGCATAAACAACATTTAAAAAGAGAAAATCAATGGAATGATTTTAAAGGACAATGTTATATTATAATACACACATTAAACACACTGGATCTATACCAGTTTATTAAATGTTGTTGGTTTTCAGCTCTCTTTAAGGCTTACCCTGCTGTTGTTTTGCTGAATATCACAAATAATGTGACAGTTATTCCCCAGAGTCCTTCAAATCATATGTTATTGCCCTTGTTATTTACATATATTGCTTCTGCCCTAAGCTGCAGATACACAATATATAACTGAATAAAGATTTCTAGACATAGAAGGATGCTGCATGAACCTTTCTTGTTTCTTGAACTGTACAGGCAGGTACCCCAGGAAGGTATTCTCACAGACACAGACAGATGCATGCACACTCATAGACGCGCGCGCACAGACACACACACACACACACACACACACACACACACACACACACACACACACACACATATATATCTATCTCTATCTATGTATATATTGGTCCCTCTCACTACAGGAAATGCTTAGATGAGTGAAACTTAGAAGACTGACTCTGGAAACTTAAAAACCCAGAAGTCTGAATACACAGAAAACACAGACAACACTACCTTTTTCCATGGATCATGCCCCCCAGTGCCCACACACTCTCTACTAATTATGTATACCAATCCTGTTATCGCAACACAGTGGGGAAGGGAGCAAAACACTGATCCCTCACTGTTCTGCCGTCTCACATAATGACAGTCCATTCCATTCGAGATTCCAGGTTTTTGAGTTTTTGGACTCAATCTTCTAATGTTTACTCATCTCAGCATTTGATGCACTAACAGGGATGGGTGTACTTTTAAAAAAAAATGAAACACCCAAATGTCAACATGCATAACATTAACACAAAATAATCAAAATAACCAGAAAGCATGCAACTTTTAAACAGTCTGTTTTTTGCAAGGGGAAAAGCCTTCTTGTACCCCTCACACCCCTTGCTACTTATATATTCTAACTCCAAGACTGCGCAATACCAAGGAAAGGAGATATTCTCCCACCCCAGTAATGTAACAATCTTCTATAATCATATGTCTTTTCTACAATAGTATGTCAATAAAACAGATGTTATCTCTCTCTCTAAATATATATAAATGTGTGTATGTGTGTGTGTGTGTGTGTGTGTGTGTGTGTGTGTGTGTGTGTGTGTATATATATATATATATATATATATATATATATATATATATATATACATATATATATATATATATACATATATGGGTCTAGGACATTTCACTGAATGCACATTTCACTGAAACTCAAATGACTGAACACAAATCACTGAAAGCACAATTCACTGAAACACATTTCACTGAAAATTATATATCGCCTTTTCCCTTTTCCCCACTGTAGTGCGACCTTGGAGTTAGTATATATAGTAAGGTGTGTGGTATATATATATATATATATATATATATATATATATATATATATATATATATATATATATATATAATGTTCAGAAAACAGTAATATATTGGAATTGCAAGTATCCATGTATACACCCCCTTACTATATATACTAACTCCAATGTCTCACTACAGTGGGGAAAAGGCGATATATAACTTTCAGTGAAATTTGTTTTGGTGAATTGAGTTTTCAGTGAATTGAGCTTTCAGTGAAAAGTGCACACTAATTTGACTTTCGGTGAAATGTGCATTCAGTCAAATGTCTAGACCCACTTTTATATATATATATATATATATATATATATATATATATATATATATATATATATATATATATATATATATATATATATATATATATATATATATATATATATATATATATATATATATATATATATATATATATATATATACAGCAGCTACAGATTTCAGGAAAAGCTTTTTTCTTATCTCCAACCAAATTATAGAAAAAGGCAGTAAGTATATGTTATCTACAAATAACACTTTAATGCATCACCATCACATATGTTGTTTATTGAACATTTATTAATAACACTTCAAAACATCATGATAAAACACCAGGAGTTTACATTTCAGCTCAATATTTTCCACTATTTTTAAAAATAATATGTATATATATATATATATATATATATATATATATATATATATATGTAAGTCCTGATCTAGCTGTTTTACATAGCAAATGTCTACCAATGTCAAAAGTATGCTAGAAAAAGGGAAATTTAGTAACCTTAGTGGGATTGGCACTGTGAGTACTTTTAAATGTGGCACCTGCAAGTTTTGTGGATTTATCAGTAATAGTTCCAGCATCATCATTAAGAGCAGTGAAAGGATCGTCACAACCAGAGGAAGATATGCCCTGCGGGCTCATTCCGCTCCCCTACCCTACCCCCAATTCCCACCCATCCCCAGTGCATCCACATTTATACCTACCTAACCACACCCCTCTGCTTTACCTCCAATTACAATTCCAACCACTAATACCCACCACTAATACCCAATCATCTCTTTTGCCTCCATACTTCTTTTTCTTAACCATGCCCTCTCTCTTACACAGTTACCACAGTTACCACACTCCCACTATAATTGTACTAGTTACTAAGACATAATTACCCACATTTAAAATGTAAAAAATCCATACCCAAACACTCAAACATACTTCACTCGTGCTCTCACTTATTCCCCCTTTAATATTAGCACACATGATAATCTCTTACGAACACCAACTACTATCACACCTACTATCACACCTTACCAACCCAAATAAACAAACTGGCTCTGCAATTCCTATACACATCAACCATCACAGCAACATAACCACCACACCTAGCTATCCTTTACCTAAATATCATAGGATAACCCACATCACAGAAGGTTACCCCTTCCTCAAAGTAAATATACAAACATTGCATATCTAACCCTACTTCTATTACTTAGCAATGGAGATATTCACCCAAACCCAGGTCCTATTAGCTCCTCCTTAAATCAACCCCCTAACCAAAAACCCACTGATAACCCACTTTTAAAAAAACCCAAACATTCACTCTCAATAGCCAACCTCAACATATGCAGTATTAATAATAAAACTACTCAACTACATGCTCTCTTAGAAATCTACTCCTTTGATATTATTTGCCTAACAGAAACCTGGTTAAAACCTTCAACAAGAGACACTGAAATAATTCCTCTTGGCTATAATATCTTACGCCTTGACAGAGAATCTAAAAAAGGTGGTGGAATAGCTATATTATTTAAATCTAGCCTTCAAATAACCACTTTCCACCTAAAACCTCCTCAGGACACCAATGCAGAAATTCTTATTACCAAACTCAAACTGAACGCTGCCAAATCCATCTTTATTATTTGCATCTATGTCCCACCAGGAAACAATATTTCTACCATTGAAAAGATCCTATGTTGGCTATCATTAAACATACCCCAAGAAACAATTATCCTAGGTGACGTAAACATTGATTGGCAATCTTGCAACAACAAACATCCCACTAGCCATATCAACCTCTATGGCTACTCTCAAACTATCACCACCCCCACCAGAATAAATATAACTAATAAAAAAGAAAGTACCTTAGACTGGATACTCACTAATAATCAGCCCCATACTTATGAAACAGGTACCCTCCCTGACAATATAAGTGATCACTTACTAACCTATATCATCAGGCTTAAAACCAACACTCCTACCCAAAACATAACTAGAACAATCAGATCAAAAAAAAACTTCAACTTGGAACTATTTCAAACGGAACTAAATGCATGTTACTGGACACCCTTAAAACACCTTTCTCTAGATAAAGCAGTAGATTACTTTAATTCTAAGTTTCTGACCATACTCAACAACCACGCCTCCACTCGCTCTATAAGAATTAGAACTAAATCTGCCCCTTTGCTCTCAAAAGAAACTAAGCAAAAAATCAATCTCAGAAATAAAATCTGGAACAAATCTCACTTAACTAAAAACACAGCAGATTACACTTCAAATAACTCAGAAATGACACCAAAAAAGCAATAATAAACAATAAAAAAAACTACTACCTGAAACCTCAGCAATCTCACCAAAATAACCCACAAAAATTCTGGGCTAACATAAATCAACTACTTCAACCAAGTAAACCAGTCACACCCAACCCTCAGGGCTCTGACATAAATAACCCCAATCAAATTGCTAATGACTTTAACTCCTTTTTCACCGAAACTATTATAACATTAGCCAGTCAACTCTCCAACAAAAACACAAACATATCTAACAACAACTTAAACCCACCTCCCCCATTTCATTTCCAACCTGTCCCAACAACCTACATTTTCTCCCTTATCAAAAAACTCAAACCATGTACTCTTTCTGCAGACCTATTACCTGCTGAATACTTGCAATTAGCAGCCAAGTCTATAGCATACCCAATATCCATTCTTATCAACAGAACCATCACTGAAGGATATGTCCCTAAACTTTGGAAAGTCTCTCATATTCTACCTCTTCACAAGGGTGGAAATTCTACTGATATCTCCAACTACCGCCCTATAGCCTTACTCTCCCCCTTATCTAAAATTATGGAAAGATGTATACACAAGCAACTGCTTGACCATCTTCTCAAAAATAACGTACTCTCTAATACCCAACATGGTTTCAGACCTTCCCACAGCACCACCACTGCCCTCCTCTCCTTTACAGACACTATTAACAAAAATCATAACCATAACACCCTTTCCTCTGCACTTTTCTTAGACCTATCCAAGGCTTTTGACATGGTCAACCACCAGCTACTAATACACATTCTTCAATCCTTGTCTCTGGAAACCCAACCTATTAACTGGTTTAAGTCCTACTTAAATAATAGACACCAAGCAGTACTCTGGAACTCCACTCTATCTTCCCAACTACCTGTAAACAGTGGTGTCCCCCAAGGGTCCATACTCGGCCCCCTCCTCTTTTCTTTATTTATCAATGACCTCCACCAAGTAGTTCCCCAAGCCACATGCATACAATACGCAGATGATTCTACACTAATTTACTCAGCCACATCTCTATCAAACCTTCACTCCCTCACACAACATATATTTAATTCTGTAGAAGAATGGTTCTCTCAACGATGTCTACTACTTAACCCAACAAAAACTAAACTCCTCCTCTTCACACCTACCAGCAAATCTCCTCACATAGACTTTACTATAACATCCAAAAATGGCACAGTTATATCGCAAGATCCTACAACCAAACTACTAGGCATTACAATTGACAATAACCTTAACTTTGACACCCATATAAACAACACAGTGAAAAAGAATAACAAAAAGACAGGCTCTCTTCAGAATCAAACCGTTCCTCACTCCTGAATCTAGAAAAACTATAGCCCACTCTCACCTTATCTCACCACTTCTCTATGCCTCTCCCATATTTACTAACTTATCAAAAAAGAACCTTCTGAAATTAGAAAACTCCTAACCACAACACTGCCAGATTTGCCACAGGCAACCCTTTCAGAACCCACCACTGTACTAATCTAAAACAACTAGGCTGGCTTGAACTTCAGCAACAACTACAAATTAATCAACTAGGCATAGCCCATCAAATTCTTTATCAACCGGACAAAGCACCCATACTATCTTCTCTTATTTACCCCTATCATAACCTAAAGTCCCTAAGATCCGCACACAAACTTCATGTAAATATTGACAAAGCAAACAACAAGGCTGGTGATTCCCTGTTCTCTAACACTGTTGGAAAACATTGGAACAGACTCCCCTCTGAACTTTCCAGTATTCCCTCAAAATCTTTCTTTAAAAAGCAACTCAAGATCTACCTTAAAACACAATGGTTGTGCCCCTGTACTAATCCTGACTAACCTAAATTCTTGATCCCTGATGAAATTCCACATCCTTAGAACCCCAAGTCAATAAAATAAATAAATAAATAAATAAAAATAAAAATAAATAAAAAAAGCCTCTTCTTCTTACTTTCCTGCATCCTCTTTCACTATACATTATAATAACATTCTATCTATGTCACATATAACAATACTTGTGTATTTTTCTAAGTACTGCCTTTTTAAAATTTATAACTATGTCTCCATTTCTAATGTATTTTAAACATATATTAAATATGTATTTCTTTATGTAATTTCATTTTATTTGAATGTTATTTCCATTTTTATTTTTCATTTCCTTTAAATGTTGGAGCTTATCTCCCTGGGCCTCTACTGAAAATGGACATATATCCAGCTAGACTAGCCCGGTCTACAAATGTAAAATAAACAAAAAATAAATAAATAAAAATATGACTGCAACACACCTGGAGTTATTTATTTGGCCAGCTGTGAGACATATGAAGGCTTCTATATTGGTAAAACCATTAGGAAGCTATTTAAAATAATTTATGAACACAATCTGGCAATAAAGAAAAAAGATAGTAACAATGCACAAGATAGGCATGCATCAGTTTGCAATACCATTTACATTTTTCATGCTGGACTCAGTTGAAATAGTGGACTTCAAGTGAAATTCCAACATTTTACTTGAGTGTAAGGAAGCACAGTAGCAGATTAGACTTGCTGCCAACAAGCCCCCTGGTCTGAATGACTACATCAATTTAAAATGTTTTCTTTTGGCGCAGAGACTTTAACAATATTGCCTTTTGTTATTTAAATTTTATTTTTATTTGTATTATTGGTATGCACTGAACATATTAGCTGTGTTTTTTTTTAAATCTCCAGCTGCTTTATTCACTGCATTGTGATTGGTTCATTTTTACAAGTGATCCACGGTGGATCTTTTAAAACCAGACCTATTTTTAAATCACTATTTTCTGATAAAGTTCCACATTTTAATAAAGGAACGAAACTGCTCAATTGAATCTATTTATTGAGTCAGTTTCCCTGGCCCCATTGTTTTTTCTAGGTTTCAGTGTTTTCTTTATGAGATATACCATTTGATTAGGAAGTTCTACATGAGTGGAAGTGAGCATGTGTCTCCTGAATGCAGCAATTTCTGAGCTTGCAAGGCTGCCACAGGGATACCCTCCCCAGCAGCAGTATGATGCTGCACCTATCTCCTCACCAGCCCCAGACATGTGTCAGTTTAATCTTATGAGAGGCTAAAGTGGGTCCAGTAGATCCAGTGAATGAAGAGAGATGCTCGTGGCAGCAGAAGGTCAGCTGCAAGGAAGGGGAAAAACTCTAATGTTTTGTTACCTTGAGGAAGTTTGTATATTTGGACTAAAATGGCCATTGCTGAAAAGGTAATTGATGTACTGACAGGTAACAGAATCAGACATGTTTCTGGCCTTCTGATATGGTTCTTCACAATGGTAGGAGTAATTTGACCAATGCTGTCTACTAGCAGGGATAAGCTGACATATTTGCAAAGTTATCCATTAGTTCTGTTTTATGAATATTAAGATCCTTTGTTCTAGGCTACAGACAGGAATGCATGCTTGGTCCATCTGCAGCTAAACTATTAAAATTTGAATGGCTGGTGGCTGGTGCAAAGTTGTTTGGTAATTCAGCTTGCCTGATTTGATCTTCATGATGTCTTTTATTGTCACCATTATTATTATTGCCAAATGTGTTCTTCAGGGGTCCTGATCTGGATGTGATTTGACCTGGTTGCCATTTGTCAGTTCTGTAGTCTAATTCTGTGCCAGTACAAAGTCTCTTCACTTGGATTCGTGGCTGCCTTGTTTTCATTGGTCAGGAACTAAAATATGTTTCCCCACATACAGCGGCACAACAGAGCTTATGTCAGTGGGAGCTCCTAAAACACCAGATCCTTCATTACCATAGTATTCAAGTCAATCATACTCCATTTTAATGGCAAAAGGAGGTGGAAACATTAATTTATCATATGTTAGGTATCACCAGCTGTACCAGAAGAAGAGGGACAGTGCATGTGTGGCATATGCCGGCATGGCTGGCTGAAATTTTGTAAATAGTCTTGTGTCATTTGACTGTCACATTTATTTGTAGAGATGCTTGTATTAAAAATATGTTTGTAAAAGTTGCTTATGTTAAATATGCTGTAATAGAATCTTAACAGAGTTCTGAATTTGTATTGTGTCAGAGTCAAGTGACTAGAAGTGATGTCATTCTATAACTAGCTGAAGGACAGAACTCTGGCAGCAGCAGTTTGTTTGTTTTTGTTTTTCTTTGGAACCTGAAATAAAAGATATATGTCAGTTATCACAGTTCACTTGTTAGTTGTACAGCTCAGTCAGTGTGTAGTATCTCATCTTGCCTTGTGGAAGTGAGCATCTCAGCAGCATATCTTGCCTTGCAATATTAAATAAGTTATCTAGGGGCAGTTTCTCTTTAGATCAGTTGGGAATAATACAGTGAGATTAGTTTAGTAGTATTTTCTTTTTTCTGCATCTGTGAGATTTTATCCATCTGTGCTATGTTTGTATTTCCTGTGACTGAAAACTCTGTTGTTTATTGTAACTAAATATTAAATATTCTCCTGTTTTCTATTTTATTACCCATTATTAAATATTTTTATACCTTTCTCATTGTGGCTGATCTTTTAAAGAATACTTTTAACTTCTTGAGAGTACTTGTGCTTATTTTAGTGACACTGTGACCACTCCGATAAGCCTTACTGCTTCAGTTACATTCTACCATTTATATCAGTATTAAATTGACAGTATAATTGGTTACCCTTTGTAAGAGCCTTATAGTATCTGGCTGGTGGCAGCAATCTGTAGTCTAGAGGGAGGGGACACATCTGGTGAATCTGTGTCAACCTTTCCCAGGTCTGCGTGTGCATGTGCAAAAAATCAGATATTCAAGTGTGTGTGCCAGGTACTTGGAAATGGGACACAATGCTCCAAGGTGAGTCTTGTTTGGGATCTGGAGAAACAGAGTCTGGTCCCAGGTTTGGAGTAGGTTCCCTGTGTGCTCTTGAGGGAAATAGTGCTTGGTGCAGAGAGCTTCATTTGAAATACTGTGTAAATCCATTCCTGTTTTTAGTGACCACCTCTCGCCAGTGTCAGTGGTGAGGATTGGGGGTCCTTGATTAGTGACCCGAGGTAAAAAGGGGCCATCACAAGTACTGTAATCTAATTTTATGCCAATACAGAGGCTCTTCATTTGGGTTCCTGGCTGCCTTGTTTTCATTGGTCTGGAACTGAAATCTGTTTCCCCGGATACAGTGGCACAACAGAGCTTATGCCAATGGGAGCTCCTAAAACACCAGATCCTACATTACCATAGTATTCAAGTCAATCATGCTCCATTTTAATGGCAAAAGAGGCAGACTCATTAATTTATCATGTAACTAAATGGAAGGCAGTAAACATGGTGCACTCTCACAGCTCTCAATCACTTAGTGCAAGAAATCTGAGCAAGGCCCAAAATAGGAGCACTTTTTAGATATTGCTATTATAAACTTAGAAAGTTGATAGAATAACAGGGATTGTGTTAGCAAGCAATTTCTGAAGGATATGACGTCTGAACTTCAAATGTACATCATTATTTAGTGAATTCAATCCTCAGTAATTTGCCAGAAATCCACACTTTTTTGAGTAACAGGCAAAAAATATGAGGCAAAATTCTGAGCATTCTGTGAAAATCTGGACAGTTGAGAAGTATGTATACTGTCATTCTCCCTTCCATAACCTTCTAGATTAACTTCCAGATCTTTCACTAAACAAAACAAAAATACAAAGTTTAGATATTTTCACCCATCAGTCACTCAAACCTCACTGGTATCTCACAAAAACCTCCAACAAACCTTACACACGATACATTACACAACAATGATATACCTACATCTAATCTGTCTAATACTCTTCAACACACTCACACACATGAATAACTATCAAACTTGCATCTCTCCAAACAGCAAATCACCCACCAACCCACACCTTCATAAACCACTCACAACAGCACCCTCCTTTTTCATTTCATCGCAACTACACTCACCAAATCCCTACAACCTCTTCAGGCACAAATATGTAAAAACTAACCTGAACACAATACACCACCTCCTTATAATCAAATCCAAATCTAAATGGCATTTTCATTTCTGTCACTCAGTCACTCATCTGAAACTCAGTGGAGATGTCCATTCAAATCCAGGCCCTACTACTATGTCACAAGCTGCATAAATATCCTCCCCAAGTACAACACCTCTAGCTACAAGGAAATATGACATAATACTAAATATTAATCTCAGAATCATTTGCAATATCCTCCATGAATTCTAAGCATGCCTAGCATTTTACAATCCCTATACAGTTGTAGTCACAGAAACCTGTCTAAAACCTCACTTAAAGACAATGAAATACTACCTCCAGGTTGCAACATTTTCAGACTTGACAGAACAAACAAACAAGGTGGAGGAGTAGCAATTACACACAAAAATTCCCTAGAACTTAGCCTTTACCCATATTTAGCACTGCAGAATACCTTATAGCACATCTCAGACTTAACAATAGAAAAGCCATTGCATCACCGGGATTTACATCACACCAGGTCAAAATAATAACAGAGCAGAACAACTTCTTCATTGGTTATATAACAATATTCCCCATGAAACCATTAGAATGGATGACCTTAACATAAACTGGGACCCTAAAGGCACAAATACCCCACTGATTAATCTATTTAGTTTCTCACAAATAAAAGATACAACCAGGATACATAAATATACAAATAAAGAATCCATCTTAGACTGGATTAATACAAACAAACCAAATAAAATAAATTCCTCTTCTTGACATTATCAGTGACCATCTATCAACTTATACTGTCAGAAACCATTCCAACATATGCAATCAGGTAGCCTACAAACTGGTGCAAAACAATAAAGTTCTACAACTGGAATTTCCTAAACACCATGCCAGTAGATGATGCTTTAATCCGTTTTAATAATACTTTAATAAAACATCCTCAATAGCCATGTACCACTCAGAACCAAGAGAGTCAGGTCAAATCCTGTAGCCTGGTTAACAAAAGACACCAGGGAAATTCTTCAAGAGACAAAGCATGCAAAATATGGCCCAAAAACAAAACTCAGCCCAACTACCAAAACTTTAGATATTTAAGAAATCTTGCAAAAAAAGTTAATAAACAATGACAAAAAAATCCTACTTCACCAACCTTCAGTCAACAAACCAAAACAATCTGAAGCTGTTTTGTTCTTTCATAAACAAACTACTACATCATGGCCAAACAATTACTCCCACACCTACAACCCAACAACCAGTAACAACCCATATAATATAGCCAACCAGTTCAACTCCAACTTTATAAACTCAGTACTCTCTGTCCTACTAAACAAATCTCTCCCACCACCCTCACTACCCCAACCTCATCTAATAACAATACTATATCCTTCTTTTTCCAATCATTCCCAACTAGTTCCATAAAATAATACCTACAGGAACTCAAACCAACAATCTTAGCAGTAGACAGCCTACCAACAAAGTAGCTAATACTTGGTTCTGAAGTTCTAAGTTTACCTGTTTCTGTGCTAATTAACATCTCCATAACAGAAAACCATGTCCCAGCCATCTGGAAGAAATCTTTCATAATTTTAACTCACAAATGTGGAATTTCAACTGACCTATCCAGATGTAGACACATAGCTATACTACCACCGCTATTAAAAATATTAGAAAAATGTATTCAGAGCCCCTCAAATATCTTACCCAAAATAATCTTGCCTCCATGAACCAACACAGCTTCTGCCCCAGTCATAGCACAGCTATTGATCTTATTGGCTTTAATAATGCTATAAACCATAATAGGAAAATGGCAACCTAGTATCAGCACTCTTTTTGAATCTGTCAAAGGCCTTTGACAAAATTTCTCATCAAAAACTTCTCAGTGAACTCTTCTCCCTAGGTCTAAATAAATCATCTCTCATATGGTTTCATAGTTATTTCACAAATAGACAACAGTCATTAAAATGGAAACAAGAATTCTCCTCTTTCCTTCCTGTCACAGTTGGAGTCCCACAAGGATCGATACTGGGTCCAGTTCTACTTAATATATATTTAAACAAACTCCATAATGCTATAGAAAAAAAAGCAAATATAATTAAGTATGCAGATGACACAACCCTCATCTGCAATACCCCACCACTACAGATTCTTCTGGAAAGCACAAAAGAGTCTCTCTCATCTCTTGAATCCTGGCTAGGCACTGGAGGCCAATTTTTATATGCAAAAAAAAAAAAAAAACAAACTAAACTAATGTTCTTTTAACCAAATCAGTTCAATACTCAAAAACAGAATTCCTATATTGTCTCATTGGACAATACAAAAATTGACACCATGACAACAGCCAAATTACTTGGAGTACTAGACGACAAACTCAAATACAACCAGCATATTCTCCAAATTATCAAAACTACACACATAAAATAGGCTCCCTATATAAAGCAAACCAATATCTTAAAGTATCCGCAAGAAAATCCATAGCAGCAACCTACTGACTTCCATCGTGATTGTATGCATCACTTATCACTCGATAAATGGTATAATAAAATAGCATGATTTGCTACATATTAATCTCATAAAACCCACTACTGTACAGCCCTAAAGGACCTAAGTTGACTAGAACTCCCAAATTAGCTAACCTCCTTGCAACTTGCCACTGCCCACAAACTTATCTAGAAACAAAATAGTTGTCTCTCTCTAAAAAGCATATTGCTACATACAGCAACAACAGAACATTATGCTCAAATAACAAATCTCTCCTAGCTGTAACTTACTCAAAAACCCCACTCCATTCTCAGTTTGCCTCAAAACTGTGGAACTCCATCCCATTAGATTTAAAGCTTACAGATAACAACAAATGCTTTAAAAGTCTGCTCAAACATTCCACATCAACCAGCAGACCTGTTACCAGTGGGGTGCCACAGGGGTCTGTGCTGGGCCCCCTACTGTTTGGTATATACTTCTCAGAAATTCAGGTCAAAACTAAGGGGTTGTGGCTGACCAAGTTTGCAGATGACTGCAAAATGGGTACAATTATTGAATCCCCAAATGACATTGGTGTACTCCAGGAGGGTCTTACACAGACCAACAACTGGTGTCTTAGTCATGGTCTCAAACTGAATGCAAAGAAATGCATCATCATTCCCTTTGGCACAAACAATGTCCCTTCAGCCTATTAAATCAACAACAATACCCTAAGTACCCAAAAAGTCATAAGGAACTTGGGATCAAAAGTTGACTGTGACCTTAACTTAGACCATCATATGTCTACTGTAGTAAGGAAGGTTTTCTATGTAGTACGCTTGATTAGTAAAGGCATCACCTCAAGAGCAACATAGGTTATAATCCCTCATACTTGGCACTAATCTGGCCCATAATTGAGTATAACACCCTGATCAACATGTACCATACAAAGCACGTGCAGCAACTGGAGAGACCTCAGAGGTTTCTAACAAAGAAGATCAAGGGAATTCAGCACGTGCCTTATGCAGACTGACTAAAGTCCATGTCAGTCACTATACTCTATATCATATAGACTTCTTAGGGGAGACTCATGCCTGGCTTACAGAGCAATCTCAGACCCAAACCTAATGAACTTGCTGCATATCTGTAAATCAAACGGGACTAGGGTTATCCATTCCAGGGACCTAAATATGGCCTGTGACTTAAATAGGACATGACAGAGGGACAGATTTATCTCCCAGTAGCTGCTGCACCTTTGGAATAGGCAACCTATTCATGTGAAACAGAGCACCTCTATGACATTGTTCAAGAGGAACCTGGATGAGTGGATGGGGCACTGAAAATTCTTATCAGGGATAGTGCCCACAACCCTCCTGGATATGGGCAGCCAGTATTAAATGCAATGTTGAGTATTAATTAAGTTTTCTATGGTATTACATTGGGATGAAATGGCTAGTCTGGAAATGACCCCCAGGTCAATAGTTGAGTAATCTTCTGGGTTTGATCTGCAAAGCACTTGACACGGTTCTTTCTCTACATCCAGTTAATGTATGATCTGTACTAAATTCCCATATGATTATTATTATATTTTCTCTGCTCTGTACTAAATTCCCATATGATGATTATTATACTTTCCCTGCTCTGTACTAAATTCCCATATGATGATTATTATACTTTTCCTTCTATCTACTACAGTAAACATTTAATCTGAACAGAGTAACTCAACGGTGGGACTGCCATTATTGGTTTCAACAGGGTTTGTGGGATTATTATATTTTCCCTGCTCTGTACTAAATTCCCATATGATGATTATTATACTTTTCCTGCTCTGTACTAAATTCCCATATGATGATTATTATACTTTTCCTGCTCTGTACTAAATTCCCATATGATGATTATTATACTTTTCCTGCTCTGTAATAAATTCCCATATGATGATTATTATACTTTTCCTTCTATCTACTACAGTAAACATTTAACTGATAATATTTCTTAAAGGAGAATCACACCCACAGACTCAAAAAATGTGTTTATTTCACATGGTTTGGTGTTTCCTACATTTTAGCACCACTCTGGGACCATTTACAGGTTTTTAAATATATTTATATGTAATTTCTGGGTCTGACCACATGGGGTCTGGTATCTTGAAGTAATTCTGATTGTTTAGTCTGCCTCTAGGTATCCCACAATGCAGTGCTTGTTTGTAAAACATTACATCATGCAGGCCTCTTTCTTCTTAAAGCTCTTGTCACTGCATTCATTTTACATGCAAACACAGCTGTCTTTCAGTTAGTTTTAAGTAACATTTCATGCCATTCAATGACTATTTAAAACACAGTGCAAATGCCACAGAACAGACTTTCAAAGTGCTTTTTACTGCTGCTTCTTTTTAGAATGGCTAAACTGCAGTTTTTTTGTGAAGCCTGAATTGTACTACTTTGACTCATCTCTTATCCCCCTTCACAACTAACTTCCCTAGCTGTCAAAGGGCTAAGGGTAATTTGAGCTGTTACCTGCTGTGATTGACAGCTCACAGCAGGAGACTTGACTCGCATACTGTTTCCTTGTTCTAGTCTTTACTTTCTGTATGGGCAGGGGAAGGACCAGGGAGCTGTAACATCACAGCATGGGTGGGATTTAGGGACTGTCATGATGATGTCAGTTTCAAGAGGGAATTGGCCAGAAAACTACCTGTATTCAGTGGCCTTGATGGCATCAATGAAATGACTTTTTCAGGGTGGGATAAAAGTTTTTTGAAAGTGAAACCACCACAGTACAGTAAGGTACTGTTCAAGGGGAGAGAAACAGTCAATTTAAAATATTTTAAATGCTGTGTTGTTTATTCATAGCAGGGACAATAAATAGCGAGGAAAAAGGACCGAGAAGTTGAGCATTTAATAATAGAATCCTGTTGTTGTCCTTTAAATACTTACTCCTACTTAATCCTCATTCTGCCTCATTGTACCACGACTTACTAATTTAACTAGTTATATCCCTTAACTACCCACTCCTACTTAATTTTCATTCTCCCTCATTGTACCACAACTTACTAATTTCAACACAAATGTCAAGCTTTCTCTCCTCTTGTTTTTCTTTGTATTTCTGTCTGCTACAGCTTTATACAAATGCACAGGTAATCGCTTATTTTCTCCTCTTCCTATAGTCACATATTGTATGATACAAGGTTAGCACTAAACATCTGGTGCACCCACTATTGTATGCAAAAATGTGTATGTAACCAAGATGAAAATATTATATACAATATAGTAAATGAAAATATACTTTATATTACCTGTGTATGTGAATACTGGAGCTCCCCCCATCTTCCATTGAAAAAGGGTATCTATCCCAGTTGGACTTTCCCAGTCAACAAAGATAAATAAAATACATACTAAATAATAATAATCCCTGTTTATAGGGGGCATTGTGATATCATAATGTATAGCACTATATGCACTAGATTGTACATAGCAACATCATAATACATAGCACTATTTCAACTATAGCTATTTGGTATTGGTATAGACATACCTCTCAAACTCTTAGAGCAAGAAATCTGGACAATGCCACAAATAATGGGGAGACAAAGGCCTAAAAATAGGGACACTTTTTAAATATAAATGTTGCTCTTACCAACTTAGAAAGTTGATAGAATAACACGCTTTTCATCAGCATAAATTTTCTGAAGAATATGAAGTCCTAAAATCAAATGTCTGCCATTATTTTCTGACTTCATTTCATAATACTTTGCCAGAGATTTGCCAGAAAACTACAATTTTATGAGAAACAGACCAAAAAATATGAGTCAAAAATCCAGACATTCTGCGAAAATCTGGACAATTGAGAGCTATACAGGTCAGTCATATATGGCACTGTACTGTATGCACCATTATAGTGTAAAGCCAGCAAAATATGTGGTGTTTGGATAATAATAATACCATTAGTATTGACTTCACATTCTACCTTGTATGTTGGAATGTGCTTAAAATAATGAAGTCACTGTGTCAGTGTGTGGTGTATGGAATGCCATAGCTCATTGATCTGCGGCATTTGTAGTACTTTTATGTGCAAAATAAACACATAAGAAGACTACTGCCTCTGCAGTGTACTCATAAAGCATTATTTCACTTAGGAGAAATCATGCCTTTTATGAACAAATGTGGTAAATTAGATGAACCCATAACTAACATCCCTCCTTTTTATGGCACTTTGCCAACATCAGGGTACAGGATTATGCTGATACAACAGTCACGCACATCTGATTCATCATCCCCAAGATATTGTGTGGCTCATATATGCACAGTAGATGCAGAGAGCATTGGGAGTACAAGTCTAATGTTAAAGTGATTCTGTTTTATGAACCATGCTAATGTCAGGAAAGTATACAAAACAGTGTACTCATATACCATTCATGGGACTGCACTCAATATTTGTGAATTTGCCTGTCCACATGATGAACCAGTTTCCAAAATGATGCAAAGCAATGACTGGTTCCTGTGGATCTCCAAATGCAATCTGTTTCTTTAGAGAAAGAGACAGAGAGAGTTGTTTCCATCCTCAATCACAGTGATGAAATGGGCCCTGGATTATTTTCCTGACTGAACTAAAGTGAAAGTCTCGACAAATGCAATTAAACACAGTCTGGCTATGCAAGGGTTAAGTGATTCTCTCTCAGTAAGTAAATACAATTAGCCTAATGATTTTCTAGATGAATACTGTTTGGGTTAGAGATCAAGCAAGAGATCAGAAGGGATCTACCAGGAGTATGCGGGAGCCACTCGGGTCAGGAAATAGGCCTCATGAGGAGGAAGAAAAATGGTTACATGCAAACCCCAAACGATTATTACATTTTCTACTGCTGAACTAGAACCTATCACGGTTTTTGTAGTGCTCAGAAAGGGTGGGAGGAAAGCAGTCACATATTTATATTAGTTTTATACAAAGGCTATACTTAGCACATCTTTAAAATCATTTGTTAGGTCACTCTTGGATTCACATGACATTTTGAGGGGTAAAATGGTGTTTTCATTTACAAAGGAAAAAGTTATCTTAGAAACAGAATAAAAATAGTGTGGTAAGATAACTTTCCAGCAAAAGTCAGAAGTGTGGTAATTCAAAACACCACACAAGATCATTTGGTAAGGTCATTTAAGCAGTTGCACACTGCAGTGTAAACTGAAACTTACTGTTCAAGCTTAAGTAATATAAAGGTTGTCATAAGGAAGGGCATTTTACCTAATGTAGAATAGAAATTGTATTTTTGTGCATATTCAAACATTTGTCCACACTGGACCCTTTCTGAAGAGCTGTAGGCCAATCTATTGAGGTGCAGTTTTCCTTTAATTGCTTGATGTTGCGATTGAGAGACCAAGGAGACCATGTCTGATGAGTAAAAAAAGGGTAGGGGGAGGAAAGTGTCTGCATTATCGCAGGGGTTGTTGTGGTATACACTTTTCTGGGAATAGTTTCATTATCTGGCACAATGTGATATGATAAAATTCAAATTTGTTTTATTTTTAAAACTGATCTGGAACATTTACCATTGTTTGAGTTTATTAAATTACAGATTCATTAAACAGTTTATTTTCCAAATGCCAGACTGACTAAATGGGCTTGTTTATTAAGCCTGTCTTTTCAGTACTTTTTTATTTCTGAAAGCATATGCTTGTACACTGTGGGAAGGCAGAAGCAGGAAACTCATGCAACAGTAGCAAAACAAGGTCAGAAGCTCCTGAGATATGTTGTGACAAAAGTAATATAGGCAATAAGGAACAAATCAAGATATGGCCATAAGGTCCAAAACTGGTGGAGTTTTAAAATAACAAATATGATTTTAGAGTCATACCATACCTGTGTCGATTAATATTAGGTGCATGTAGAAGTAGGGATTACAATGTTGGTGTAGTATATCAGGCAAACATAACTTACATTATATCTGCACATGGTTGAGGGGAGTTCTGCCAAGCATCTTTTTATTGTGGATGTGACACTGTGGTTCATACAACCACGATTACATTGTGTGACCAACAGTGCGCTTTCAGTGAGTTTTCCCAGTTTGTCTCACTGAAGTGTGACTAAGGGAATGGTATATATAACTTATGGGATGGTCCCACATGGAGGGGGTGTAGAGTGGGTTGCTCCCTATGAAAAAGCTTTTCTTGTGTTTTTTTTTTTTTAAATGTTTTTTGAGTTAGGGTTTTTGACCTGGAAAAATCGTAACATGTTGTAGAGACTACTGAGCGAACACAGGTAAGCTTAACTCACCTGTATATATTCTATTTACAAATACCAGTACTCAAGTTACATTCATTCAATACTTTGCACTATCTCCTTCCTTGTGTCTGTGTGAGTTTTCTCCAACCAGTCCAGTTTCCTGTCAGATCCCAAAGGAATAACATATGTGAAACAGTGATCCTCCAAATAGTATGTACATGAGCTATATCTGATGTGTGTGAGTGAGTATGCAAATGTGTGTCTCATCTGGAATTCACTTCCTATCTTATGCCCCCTGAATGTGGTGACAAGCTCAGGCCTCCTGGTGACTCTTCCTGATAACCCTGATGATAATGTGTAATTAGGGAATCAATAAATTAATATCACTTAATGTTGTTTAAGATGAGAAGATTAACAGGCTAGTTCCAGTGCATACAGGGATAAAACCCTGACTATGAGCCAGGTGACCTGAATTCCAGTACTGACTTAGGTGCTGAAGAACCTGAGTGGAGTAGAGTCCTAGTAGAAGGGAGGGGCCAATGCTGGACTGCAATTCCAGGAAGGAGGAAGTACTAGTTCAGCAAGTGGAGGCTTACTGGCATAGACTGGGAGATGTGAATTTATCAAAACAATGACAATGGCTTACATTAGCATATTTGTGGAAACACAAGCATGCAAATGGTATACCCCAAGAATAAGGAAGGTCTTCTTGTCAGCCATAAAAAATATCTCAACTGGTTGCTTAAATGAGGACTTCAGACAAGCCCTAAGCAGGCCAGGAGAAGTAGTGGGGGCTGGCATAGAGAAGGAATTACTGGTGACAGTTGCCTTCCCAGTGGGTCCCTGATGCTATTCATCTGAATCATCTGAGAAGGGGACAGGGCTGTAAAAGGTTGATAGATAAATGGCTGTTGCATCAAACAAACTTCATATCTGCCTGGATAATGGTTCCCTCCATTCTGCTCTCACTCAAGTCATTTATCACACTGCCACCAATAAGGAACAAATGAACTGGGACTCATTGGAGAGGGTGTGATGCTCAGCAGGTGGTGAGACAAAAAGCACATAAAGTTTCCTAAAGATTATGGTACACCCATACAGTTTTTACAGTGAAACCACAGCTTTCTGCCTACCATTAATCTGTATTTTGGTAATAATAATAATAATAATATAATAACGAAGGAGGAAGTGCTAGCACAACATTTAACCACACCCATTAGTTGTATTTGATGAAAGCTGTTAACTTTACATTAAAAACCTTCCAAAAGGTAAACCAGCAGTACACCACAGTATTATGTCATCTATCTAGAAAAGCAGGTTTCTTGCAAACTAACTAACTAATGCTGTATTCCTGGGTCCATGATGTGCTTGTCGATAAACTTCATCTAAAAGCAATGAAAGTTTTAGTTTCAGAATGTTTACAGAAATAACTCAGATTTAAGATATATAACGCTTGCCATTTCACTCATTCATACTTAAAGCACTTTATTTTGAATACCTCCTTTTAATACACATATATTTCCTCATGGTGTCGAGAAATTCTTTTAGGACCAGATTCCTTAACTAAGTGACTTACAATTTAATAATACACAGCATATAAAAGGAAAATGCATTCATAACAAAATTACACTGTAATTGTTCATAAGTTCATAGGTAAGTACTAGGGTATCTGCACTTGTGGGCCATTTTAAGCCTATCCAATTTCTCTTTTTGTGTTGAAAACAACCTATCCCATTTGGTTATAGACTGGTCTTATCCATCTCATGGTCGATAATTATATATTGCCCCTAATAAGAATATCTGGGATCATACCATAGATAATTAGAGGGGACCCATTTATGGGATAAAGCATTTAGGAGCTGCATCTATCCATAAGTAGTAGATGGGGCAGTCCTAGATTAAATTTCTGTTTCCCATTCATAGCTCTAAGTTGAGCTTGAAAATGGACAACAATGAACTTTGCTTTATGTGGACGGGGAGTCTGTTCCATAGTAACAGTATCCTCTGCAAGATATACCTGTCATTTCAAACCATTCTGCTGATGTTGCAGAAAAGGTTTAGATCCCTGCATTGAGTATTTCTGATGCCATTCGACTTGTTAATGTGCAGTAAATCCATCAATAATAGATTGGAGGATGCCTTGTATGTCAGACACAGGTCACCACTTAGCAGTCTGTAGGACCTGAGTATAGTTACAGGGCTTTGAGTTTGTTAATATGGGATATAGTGCAGTGGAGATATTAACCACCTTTGACACATCATTTCATAACTGAGTGAGCTACGTTATTGAGGGTCATAGTGTGATATGCTACAATGTCACTCTTCATCTATAATACTCTGTGCAAGGGATATTGCTAGCCGTTCATATTTCCAAAACCAACTGACTTGCAAACTATAGCATAACATTAGGCAAAACCTCATATGTTGCTGGAGAAATCTGAATTAGATTTTTTCGCTGTAAGATGTACATCTTGAGAGATACTGAGTATTTATTCTGTAAATTATGCAAATGAGCATACTTTCTCACATTTCTATAATTAATTTCACTGACTGAGCACTGAGAAAGGATTTTTTTGCTGTCATGAAAAAACTTAAGTCTTTGAACAAACATGCTGTTGCTGACTCTGTATGTCTATTTTGTACAGTTTCCAAAATATCAACAGTTGGTTATGAAAATGTAAAGAAAATATTCTGATTTTTTTATGCATTACAATACATTGCATTATTTATTATATATCATTGGAAAGAAGACTTTTTGCTGAACATACTGCTGTTAGTACCTTCTTAATGGCATTTATTGTTTACAATATATGTACATTTGTTTGGCTTATGTTATTACCTTATTTTTTAGAAAATGCTTAGTAATGCAATGCAAAATTGTGTGTAGGCTGCTAAAGATGTCACACTCCAGAGTTACTAGGTGTTGTTAATGAGTTAAACTATAAACTACTTCTGTAGATTTCCAAGGATGCTGCTGCCATGGCAAATGTCTCTACTCCACATTTACAAAAAATTCCAAAAGTTCAACTGAATTACTCTTGTTTGTCTGAAGAAGGTGGAGTACTATCTTCGCTGAAAGCACTAACTTTTATTAAATCCGTTTTGTCATTTTAAAGTTGTCGGCTCTTATAGCGTCATTTCGCTTGTTTTTTGGTGTTTCGTTTTGTGGTTTACCTAGTTTGTGGAAGTCAAGTGAAGTAGAAGCCAAAGTACAAACCTGTTTCATTTTCAGATGGCTCTTATTTAAAGTTGCTACAGCTCCATCACCAGAAGCTGATTCAGATAATTACATGTATTTCCAAACATCAGATAAATGGAAAAGTCTGGAATAGGACTCCATCACAAATACTTACATTTCCTAAGTAGCTCACAGTGCATGTGCAGCATCAATCGAATCAAATGTTTTATTTTAAAATAGAAGAGGTATACAGGAAGTGAACACAAACAAAGGAAAGAGGGTTCAAAAAATTAAGTGTTTCAGAAAAAAGGAAAGGGCACTGTTCCTTCTAAGCTGGCTTTCTAATTACTTGTGCATGACTGCTTGTATCTGTAGGTGTAGAAACAATTATTAAGAAGTTAGTACCCATAGTAAGGTGTTAGCTGCTTAATTTTAATATATAAAACTGCATAATGTGCAGAATTAGCCACCACAAATTCCAAGATGTATCTAGCTAACATAATTTGCTGTCTGCGTGTATGTATAAGTGCATGCACATGTATGTGTGTGTGTGTGTGTGTGTGTGTGTGAGTGCGCGCGTATGCACTCACAGTCACACACATGACATCTGTGGGAGTTCTCAGTAAGGCATGATTTTCACATACTTGCACGTTTACACAGCACAGAGGGAACAGTACTGAGGATACCTCTACAGTTTCATATATAAAAATATGCATAAAGTGGCACTTGCACTGGATTTTAAAATAATGTTTTTGTGTGGATTAAAGACCTCCACAGTCATTATCCATGGGGCAACACCTCCTGCACCCCCTAAATTACTTAACTAATTCCAATGCTACTGCAACCTGGTGGAGAAAGTACAGTTGTGTAAGTTGCAAAAACAAAAATAAAAAGTGATCCAGCAGGAATGTCCAGAAATATCTTTATTAGATACACCAACTCCTTCCATGTGCCCTTAACATTAGTCAGCTTGAATTGAGCTAACTAAAAAGTCAGGATGGGGCAACAAGCCCTTCAGAGCTTTCATGCCAACTGACAGAGGTAGGCTAAGTCTGAGGAAAAGAAAAAAAATACATGTCCAAAGCTTGTCATAAGAAGCACACAAAAAACAAGGGGATGGAGGAAGAGAGGGAGTGACTAATGCAGCAGTAATCATTTTAACATCTTCTGTTGTAGTAAGCTTAATTACACAGCTGCACTATGTTCTCCATATTGATCATTGCTGCAGTAGTCATAGCTATATGTGTAGATTATCATAGTTTAATATAATTGGGAGGTGGAAGGGGAAGGGCCCAGGAGCCCATAGAGATGGGTCCTAACAAAGTCTGTCCTAGACCTGGAGAAGGAATCTGGTTTATAGTGCTTTGTAACAGTATGCACAGAGGACCAATTTACAGCTATTAGAATATGTCTAGGGTCCAACCCTTTCCAAAAAAGCCATCTGTGAGTTCAAGGCCCTAGTAGAGTGAGCCTTGACTGTGCCTGGAATAGTTTTGTTGTGGTGGGAATAACAAAAAGTAATAGCCTAAGACAACCATTTGGAAATACTCTGCTTTAACACAGGTTATCCTTTTTTTTACCTTCACAATAAATGAACAGTTAATCAGGAGTTTTGAAAGATTTTGTTCTGTCAGGATAGCACCTGAATTTTCTGTGGACATCCAAGGTAAGGAGCACCCTTTCTCCATCATTTTTTAGGTTCTGGAAAGAAAGCAGAGAGATGGATAGATTAGCATAAGATAAACTTGGATACTACTTAGGTATAAAAGAAGGATGAGGTAACGCTGACCCATCATAAGAGGTTGCAACTGAGATACTCTTCTAATAGAGGTGAGAGCAATCAGCAAAACTGTCTTCCGTATTAAGAACCTCATGTCAACCAGATCAGCTTGTTGAAATGGAGCAAGTGTTATATCTTGTAACAAAAAATTAAAATCCCAAGCAGGGACCATTGCTTTTCTGGGAATCTTCTTATGTAAAACCACTTTCAAAAACATTCACATGAGATTGCATTTGAAAGTGGGGAAATCCATGGGCAGACATGATAAAATAACTGACAAATGAACCTTGATAGAGGTGGAAGAAAGGACATAGGATTGTAACTCACACAAATACTGTAAAATCAGAGAAACACTAGGTGCTGGCTCTTTGTTGGCACCAACTAGAAAATCTTTTCCATTTGCTAATAAATGATTTTCTAGTAGCAGGCTTTCTTGCCTTCATTAATACCTGTTGTACATATTCAGAAAACTGGTGCCTAAAAGGTATTAAGACCGTATCATCCAAGCAATCGGTTGTAGTTGCTTGGGGTCGGATTATTTGAAATACCTCTATTCTTGTGTATCTAGTTTGCGAGGAAGATTGCAATATTTGCCCCTGGCTAATTTCAAAAGAAGGGAGAACCGCAATTGGTA
Organism: Protopterus annectens; assembly: GCF_019279795.1. Taxonomy (NCBI): domain Eukaryota; kingdom Metazoa; phylum Chordata; order Ceratodontiformes; family Protopteridae; genus Protopterus; species Protopterus annectens. Next base: position 508,715,869 of record NC_056751.1, on the reverse strand, counting down.
GGGTCAGTAAAGTGCATCACATTGATCTTTGGAAGTCCTTCTGATTCTTAAGAAGTAACCTGCAAATCAGCGGAAAGAGTGGAAAAGCATACAGGAACATTCCTTCTCAAGGAAAAGAAAAGGCATCTGTCTTCCAAGCCTTCTTGCAGGGAGTCCTGGAACAGAATTTTGCCAGTTGTTTGTTTATAGAAAAGGCAAAAAGATCTACCTGAGGATTAACCCACAGATTGTTTAAATCTTAGAAGGCACCCTGACTCAGTTTCCATTCATGAGGGTCTGCCTTGGTTCAGCTCAGCTTGTCTGCTACACAGTTTTGTTCTGATGTAATGTAAGATGCCTATGGAGTGAGATTATGTTGTAGAGCTACATCCCATGCTATAATGTCTGGGCTGCATAGGGATAATATCCTGTTCTCCCTTGCTTGTTTGTGTACCACATCACTGTAGCATTGTCTGTAACCATATGAAGAAGTCCTGGGGACCCCAGAGAGTCAAAAGCATTTATAAGAGTTAACATATCTTTTATGTTTGTGTGTTTTGCTCTTTCTTGTCCCAAAGATCCTGCACTTTTATACCCATAGACACTGCTTGCTAAACAAAGTATGAGTTGTCTGATGTGAGTGACTTCTTTGGAGCAGAAGGGGAAATGGTAGACCTGGATTCTGAGAGATATGATGCCTCCACTAACTGATTTCCATTTCCACAAATCCCAAAACTGGAGAGACTCCAAAGAGACTTCAGATACCATTGTATCTCTTCTCATGTGGTATCTTACAATAGGTATAATGAGAGTCATGGAAACTATGAGATTCAGAATCCTGAGGTATTTCCTCATTCAGAATCCTGAGGTATTTCCTAATTTAGAATCCTGAGGTATTTCCTCATTGAGAATCCTGAGGTATTTTCTCATTCAGAATCCCGAGGTATTTCCTCATTCAGAATCCTGAGGTATTTCCTCAGTGTGACAGAAGTCTAAGTGAAACCCCCCTGGAATAGATCTAAATATAGATCTATCTTTCCCTGTGGAAGAAAATTGCTTTGTGCTGAGGTGCTAGCAGATACCCCAGAAACACAAT